>NC_140994.1:213550288-213563575 GCF_052327205.1 Somniosus microcephalus
TGTTTTTCCCCCTACCCCACTTTCAATAAATTTCAAGAATAGACTGTCATGCCAAATAGAATCGAAAGCCTTCTGGAAATCTATAAAGCAGGCAAAAATGTTGCTTTTGTTTTGGTGAACATGTTTGTCAATTAGGGTGTGTAGGGTGAAAATATGGTCTGATGTTCTATAATTTGGTAAGAATCCAATTTGGCTTTTACTCAAGACATCGTGCTCCTCAAGGAAGTTTATAAGTCTTTGGTTTATGATACTACAGAATATCTTCCCCAGGTTACTGTTCACACAGATGTCTCAATAGTTATTTGGGTCAACTTTGTCTCCACTTTTGTATATGGGCGTTATGAATCCTTTGTTCCAGATATCAGGGAAGTAACCGACACTCAGAGCCAAGTTGAAGAGTTTTAGGATAGCCAATTTCATTTTATCGTCAGTGTGTTTAATCATCTCGTTTAGGATGCCATCTGCACCGCAAGCTTTTCTTGGTCGCAGGTCCTTGAATTTTTCAAATAGCTCTTTTTCAGTTATTGGGTGGTCTAATGGGTTTTGGTGGTCTTTTATGGCCAGTTCGAGCTTTTTCCAATTCTTTGCATATTAGATCTTGCTCTGGGCTTAGTGTGTTTTTCTGGTATAATTTTACAAAATTGTTTTCCCATATGTCTCCATTTTGAATGGGCAATTCATCACGTTGCTTTTTGTGTAATGTATTCCAGTTGTCCCAGAAACAATTAGAATCAATAGATTCCTCAATGGAGCTGAGTTTATTCTTAATATACTGTTCTTTCTTGGCTCTGAGTGTGTTTTTATATTGTGTTAGTGCCTGACAATAAGCAAGGTGTAGTTCCTCGTTTTCTGGTTGTCTGTGTTTTTGGTTTGATATTTTTCTGAGTTTTTTCCTCATGTTATGACAGTCTGAATCAAACCATTTTTCGTGGTTTTGTGTTTTGTGTTTACTCTTGTGAGATATCAAGTTCGACATTGTTGCCAAATTATCAAAAATATTATTTAGGTTATTCACTGCCTGGTTTGCGCCTTCTTTATTGTGAGTGTATGTGTTTTCCAGAAAGTTGTCCAAGAGGGATTGAGTTGCTTGGCTGCTAATTGCTTTCTGGTATTTTTCCGTACTGTTTTGGGCCCATCTGTAGGATTTTTTAATGTTGTACAGCTTACTGGGCTGTGTTTCTGTGTTGGTTGTTTCTGTCCTTTTAAGATACGCAGTAATTTGGCTGTGATCTGACAGTGGTGTTAGTGGTTTGACTGTGAATGCTCTGAAAGAGGATGGGTCCAGATCTGTAATCATATAGTCTACGGTGCTGATGCCAAGAGGTGAAGAATAGGTCGATCTTCCTAGGGAGTCTCCTATGAACCTACCATTGACGATGTACAGACCCAGGTTTCAACAGAGCTGCAGGAGCTGCTTTCCGTTTGCATTTATCTGTTTGTCGTAGTTACACCTGTGTGAATGTAAAGGGAGATCAAACTGGTTATTTCCAAATATGTAATTATTCCCCTGAGTACTGATAAAGTCTGGTTCTTCACCAGTTCTTGAGTTGAGGTCACCACAGATCAACATGTTCCCATGGGCCTGGTAATGGTTAATCTCCCTCTCAATGTTGGAGAAGGTGTCCTCTTTGAAGTACGGGGATTCTATAGGGGGGATGTAGATTGTGCAGATGAAAACATTTTGCATGCTAGAAATTATGTCTTTCTTAATCTTGAGCCATAACTGGTTTTCGCCCTTTTTTATAAATTCAATGTAATTCCTAAGCTCTGCTTTAAACCAAATCAGTATGCCTCCAGAGTCTCTGCCCTGGGTTACTCCTGGCAGTTTATTGGAGGGGACCACTAGCTCTGTGTACCCAGGGGGACAACCAGTGGGCCCTTCTCCTTTACACCATGTCTCTTGCAAAATGATAATGTCCAGATCTTTGATTTCATCTTGGAACTCTGGGGACCTGCTCTTTAGGCCAAGCACAGAAGAGCGTAGGCCTTGGATATTCCAGGTTGAGATGCACAAGGATTTCATGTTTAGATTGGTCTTTTACTGTGATAGGTGTGTGTGTCTTTGTCGTATTAAATGGGGGAAAAAAGAACACCTCAAGCATCTATAAATACTGACAGTATATAGCTGCAATTCTTTCCAACAGTCATTTTTTTTTTCAAGTGTGAAAAAGTGAAAAGGGCCAGTCATTATGCTTCCTGATCCATAAGGCGGGAGCAGATGATGCTGAGCATCTGCTTTATGTCTCTCAATGGATTGTCTCTGCCTTTTTTATTGCTTACGTCCTGTGCCCATCTCACTCTGTCGGGCTGGGGTTCTTGCTGCTGTGGTGGTCCTGCTCTCCTGAGAGGCAGGAGTGGTGCAGGTCGGGCATTGGTTCTGTGCTCATATGGCGTGTATGTGGGGATCCTCTCTGGTCCTGGTTGGTGTGGTGGTGGTCTCTGTATTGGTCCTGGGCTGTACCTCGCTGGTCTCTGATGGCTGGAGGGGTTTCCTGTTCCTCTTGGAGTCTGGGTGTGAACCCGATCAAGAGCGACATCCTTCAGGGCCTTAGCAAAGACCAGTACTAGCTCCTTGTAGAGATGGACGTGGTCTTCAAGACATTTCACATCGAGGGTGGGGTGTTGGGCCAGGTGCACGTTTTGTTTTAGTTCACAGTATCGTGCTATGCTGGCATTTATCTTGTTGAGAAGAAAAGGGTGTAAAAGAAAAGACAGCCATCCGTGGCAAAGTAAAGAAATTAAAGATAGTATTCGACTAAAAACAAGGGCATATAAGGTAGCCAAATCTAGTGGGGGGATAGAGGATTGGGAAAACTTTAAAAGACAGCAAAAAATAACAAAAAGATTGATTAAGAAAGGGAAGATAGATTATGAAAGTAAATTAGCAAAAAATATAAAAACAGATAGTAAGAGTTTTTATAGTTATATAAAAAGAAAAAGGGTGGCTAAAGTAAATGTTGGTCCCTTAGAGGATGAGACCGGGAAATTAATGGTGGGAAACATGGAGATGGCAAAAACGCTGAACAATTATATTGTATCAGTCTTTACGGTAGAGGACACTAAGAATATCCCAACACTGGACAAACAGGGGGCTAAAGGGGGGGAGGAGCTAAACATGTTCAAAATCACTAAGGAAGTGGTACTTGGTAAAATAATGGGACTCAAGGCAGATAAATCCCCTGGACCTGATGGCTTACATCCTAGGGTCTTGAGGGAAGTGGCGGTAGGGATTGTGGATGCATTGGTAATCATTTTCCAAAACTCCCTGGACTCGGCAAAGGTCCCGGCAGACTGGAAAACTGCTAATGTAACACCCTTATTTAAAAAGGGCAGTAGACAGAAGGCTGGAAACTATAGACCGGTTAGCCTAACATCTGTGGTAGGTAAAATTTTGGAGTCCATTATTAAGGAGACAGTAACAGGACATTTGGATAATCACAATTTAATAGGACAGAATCAGCATGGTTTTATGAAGGGGAGGTCATGTTTGACAAATTTGCTGGAGTTCTTTGAGGAAGTAACATATAGGGTGGATAAAGGGGAACCAGTGGACGTAGTGTATTTAGACTTCCAAAAGGCATTTGACAAGGTGCCACACAAAAGATTATTGCTTAAGATAAAAAATCACGGGATTGGGGGTAATATTCTGGCATGGATAGAGGATTGGCTATCTAACAGAAGGCAGAGAATTGGGATAAATGGTTCATTCTCAGACTGGCAATCAGTAACTAGTAGTGTTCCGCAGGGGTCAGTGCTGGGTCCCCAACAATTTACAATCTATATTGACGATTTGGAGGAGGGGACCGAGTGTAACATATCAAAGTTTGCAGATGATACTAAGATGGGAAGGAAAGTAGTGAGTGAGGAGGACATAAAAAACCTGCAAGGGGACATAGACAGGCTAAGTAAGTGGGCAGAGATTTGGCAGATGGAATATAATACTGGAAAGTGTGAGGTTATGCACTTTGGCAGGAAAAATCGTAGAGCAAGTTATTATCTTAATGGCAAGAAACTGGAAAGTACTGAAGTACAAAGGGATCTGGGGGTCCTGGTGCACGAAACTCAAAAGGTTAGTATGCAGGTGCAGCAAGTGATTAAGAAGGCCAATGGAATGTTGGCTTTCATTGCTAGGGGGATAGAATATAAAAATAGGGAGGTATTGCTTCAGTTGCACAAGGTATTGGTGAGACCGCACCTGGAATACTGCGTACAGTTTTGATGTCCATACTTAAGAAAGGACATACTTGCTCTCGAGTCAGTACAAAGAAGGTTCACTCGGTTAATCCCGGGGATGAGGGGATGGACATATGAGGAGAGGTTGAGTAGATTGGGACTCTACTCATTGGAGTTCAGAAGAATGAGAGGCGATCTTATTGAAACATATAAGATTGTGAAGGGGTTGGATCGGGTGGATGCGGGGAAGATGTTCCCGATGATGGGTGAAACTAGAACTAGGGGGCATAGTCTTAGAATAAGGGGCTGCTCTTTCAAAACTGAGATGAGGAGGAACTACTTCACTCAGAGGGTGGTAGGTCCATGGAATATGCTGCCCCAAAAAGCTGTCGAAGCTACATCATTACATAAATTTAAAACAGAAATAGACAGTTTCCTAGAAGTAAAGGGAATTCAGGGTTACGGGGAGCGGGCAGGAATTTGGACATGAGTCTAGGTTCGGATCGGTCATGGCCCTGTGGGTAGCGGAGCGGGCCCAGGGGCCGTGTAGCCTGATCCTGCTCCAATTCGTGTGTCTAATTCTGTTAGATTCAGGAGATGGTTCTGTGATAGTGGATTGGCAGTTAGGATCAGATCAGCCATGATCTTATTGAATGGCGGAGCAGGCTCAAGGGGCCGATTGGCCTACTCCTGCTCCTATTTCTTATGTTCTTATGTTCTTATGATTGTTCTGTGGTGAAAGTCTTTTCTCGGCAACAGTGTGGAAATAGTGATTCTAGCGTTTAGGAAGGTGGTGCTTGCCTTCTCAATCACTATTCGGAGCGACATTTCCACCCTCTCCTGCTGGGCCCCTAGGTCATTTGTGCGCCGGTGTGTATGATGATGTGTTGAGGGGAGCCTAATTGGGTTGTGGTCAACAATTCCAGGGCTTTGTCTGAATTTGGGTGCCAGTGCTTGGCTGCATTATGTTTAGGGAATAACTTTTTCTCCCGGAGGTGTTTCCCATTTGAGCCTATGGCCTAGAAATTGGGCATAGCCCAGCTTGAGGTGTTAGAACTGGCGCTGCGCAAAGTTTATAGCCAGACGAAACTTATCGCCGCCTGGCGCGATATTGGGTTGCATCGCCCCTAATGGTGATTGAGGCGCGAATTCAGGCGTTACACAGGACTCCTAAGGCGCTAAACTTCCGGCACAACCAAACATTGGAGCAGACGGGCTCAGCGCAGGTGCTCTCAATTACCGATCATCACGAGACTTCCAGGCGCCGGCTGGCTCTTAAAGGGGTGGGTCAGTCAGCTTCAGCATCCACACTCTGCGCCTTGCAGGCCTCAGAATCGGCGCAGGCCCTTCTCTGGCGATAAAAACTTGGACCAGATGGAGAAAGTGAGACAGAGAGCAGAGCGCTTCATCAATGAGGCTCTGGAGCAATTGATGGCCGCAGTGGAGCGCCGGCGAGATGTTCTCTACCCAGACACTGGCAGGAGGCCGAATCATAAGGACTACCGACGAGCTTGGAGGGATGTATGCTAGAGAGTCAACTCCAGCAGCATGGTGACCAGGAGCCCTGTCCAATGCAGAAAGAAATTCAACGACCTCACTCGGGTCGTGAGGGTGGGTGTTGTTCCTGCAAACTTCTGCATCCCTTCATTTGCACCTGACTTTATGGCTACAGGGTGGCCTGTGCCCCATTGGCCATCTGCCAGCAAGCACCCATGGCCCTTTCTGGGCACACACATGCACATTTGACTCAGGGCATCATGTAAGGGCTCTTGCACCATGGGGGGCATGAGATGATCACTCAGGGCATCAGGAAACATAACTTCCCTTCCTTTCCCCTGCAGTCCATGCTGGCGAGGATTGGCAAAGACCAGCTTCGCACCGGTGGAGGACCTCCACAAGTGGTCACTCTCACGGATCTCGAGGAGAGAGTCCACCAGATTCTTGGAGGACATCTGAGTGGTCCTGTAACCACTGCAGCTGCCGACCCCATTGTCGACAGCGATGGTAAGGTTCTCACCTCTTACAACTGTCTCCTTCCACTTGTTCCCCCCGCCAGCATGCTTTCTCACTTTGGACCCATGTCATAGCCTTGCCGCAATCTGGCATCCCTTGCTGCGAACCTGTCCTTTGCTAAAGCCACTCTTCCACCTCCTTGCTTTCAGATGCTGCATCACCAGCTCGGGAGCCGGGCCCTCAAGCTGCCAGTGCCAATGCCTCCGAAGGCTCAATGAGAAAATTACTGTCCAACAGAAGGTCAGCAACTCTCTCCAGCAACGATCAGGATGGCCAGCCCAAATGGCTGCAGCTTTTATACTAGTGCTGTCCCTTTTAAATAGCGCTCCCCGAGTCCGAGAAGGGCCTGGAATGCTCCATCCAACTGTCACTAATAGCGCCAGGTGGAAAGGTTGCGGGCGCCACCGAATATCCGGTCCGGAGCGCAAAAATGGCGTTGCACACTGAAATGACGTCATGATCTGCCTGCGCCCGCGGGCACGCGCAAAGAGTTAGCGCCGGCGCTAAAATCATACTCAATATGGGAGGTGGCGCTACATTCACAGCGCCCGCCCGAAAATTGGGTAACGCCCCAATTCTCTTACTCTTTAGGCGCTAATCGCTGGCGCTACCAACCGAATTTCTAGCCTATGATTATTGCAATGTCAGCCTTGTTGGTGTTTACTGGCTGGTGGCTCTTGCCTGGACTCACAGGTTGTGTGTTGGACTTGCGGGGTCGTGTCTGGTGTGTGCGCTCCTCTTGTGAACGGCTCGGCTGTGGTTCCAAAGTGGTGGGGCAGACTGGGCTTCAGTGTGCTGGTCGGTTCTGTGTGGCACCCCCTATATTGTGGGTCTGCTGCTGTTCTTCAGTGGGAGAGTGCAGCTGCTCAGTCGGGCTCTGCACTGTCTTATCTCTGGCCTCTGGCTGCTGGGCTAATGCCGCTATCTCTTTCTCTCTTTCTCTCTTCCTCTCTCTTGCTCCCTCTCTATCTTTCCCTCTCTCTCGCTCCCTCTGACTCCGCTCTCCCTCCCTGTCTCTATCTCTCGCTCTCCCACCCGGTCTCACTCTTGCTCTCCCTGCCTCTCTCTCTCTCTCTCTCTCTCCCTCCCTCCCTGTCTGTCTGTCTCCCTGTCTGTCTGTCTATCTGTCTGTCTGTCTGTCTCTCTTGCTTCCCCTTTCTGTCTCTCTCCCTGCTGTCTGTCTCTCTCTAACCCCCTAACACCTCTCACCCCACTCTCTCACCCCCCTCTCACACCCCCTCCTCTCACCCCCACTCCTCTCGCCCCCCCTCCCTCGCCCCCACTCTTGCCACCGCCCCCTTTCGCAACCCCCTCTTGCCCCCTCGACGCCCCCTCTCTCCCCCTCTCTCTCCCCCCTCGCTCTCCCCCTCTCTCTCTCCCCCTCTCTCTCCACCTCTCTCTCTCTCTCTCCCTCTCTCTCTCCCCCTCTCTCTCTCTCTCTCTCTCTCTCCCCCTCTCTCTCTCCCCCATCTCTCTCTCTCCCTCTCACCCCATCTCTCTCTCTCCCTCTCTCTCCCCCCTCGCTCTCTCCCCCCTCGCGCTCTCTCCCCCCTCGTGCTCTCTCCCCCCTCTCTCCCCCCCCTCGCTCTCCCCCCTCGCTCTCTCGCCCCTCGCGCTCTCTCCCCGCCTCGCGCTCACTCCACCCCCTTGCTCACTCCCCCTGCGCAATCTCCCCCCCTCGCACTCTCCCCTCGTCGCTTTCCCCCTCGCGCTCTCCTCCCCTCGTGCTCACCCCCCTCGTGCTCTCCCCCTCGTGCTCTCCCCCTCATGCTCTCCCCCCCTCGCGCGCTCTCCCCCTCGCGCTCTCCCCCCTCGCGCCCTCCCCCTCGCGCACTCCCCCCTCGCGCTCTCCCCTCCTCACGCTCTCCCCCCTCGTGCTCACCCCCCTCGCACTCACCCCCCGTGCTCTCCCCCCCTCTCGCCCCCCCCACTCTCACCCCCTTCTCTCGCCCCTTTCTCTCGCCCCCCTTCTCTCCACCTCTCTCTCTCTCCCCCCTTTGTCTCCCCTCTCGCTCTCCCCCTCGCTCGCTCCCCCCCTCGCGCTCACTCCACCCACTTGCTCACTCCCCCCCTCGCGCTCTCTCCCCTCGCGCTCTCTACCCCCTTGCGCTCACCCCCCCTCGCGCTCAGCCCCCCTCGCGCTCCCTCTCTCGCACCCCTCTCTTGACCTCCCCACTCTCGCCCCACTCCTCTCGCCCCACCCCTCGCCCCCCTTCTCTCGCCACCCCCTTCTCTCGCCCCCTCTCTCACCCCCTTCTCTCGCCCCCTCTCTCTCCTCCCCCTCTCTCTCTCTCCCCCCTCTCCTCACTCTCCCATCTCTCTCTCTCGCCCCTCTCTCTCCCCCCTCTCCCTCACTCTCCCATCTCTCTCTCTCGCCCCTCTCTCTCCCTCCCCCTCTCTCTCTCTCCCCCCTCTCCCTCACTCTCCCCTCTCTCTCTCTCCCCCCCTCTCTCTCTCCCCCCCTCTCCCTCTCTCCCCCCCTCGCGCTCTCCCATCTCGCGCTCTCCCTCCTCCCTCCCGCCCCGCCTCGCCCTCGCTCTCGCCCCCCCTCTCTCTCCGCCACCTTGCGCTCTCTTTCTCTCTCCACCCCCTCGCTCTCTCTCTCTCTCTCTCTCTCTCTCCCCGCCCCCTCGCGCTCTCTCACTCTCTCCCTGCCCCTCGCGCGCTCTCTCTCCCCGCCCCCTCGCACGCTCTCTCTCCCCGCCCCTCACGCGCTCTCTCTCCCCGACCCCTTGCACGCTCTCTCTCCCCCGCCCCCTCGCTCGCCCCCTCTCTCTCGCCCCCCCTCTCTCGCACCCCTCAGTCGACTGCCCCCTCACTCGCCCCCCCCCCTCTAGGCACCCCCCCCTCGGCACCCCCCCTCGGCCACCCCTCTCTCGCCCAACCCCTCTCTGGCCCCGCCTCTCACCCCCCTCTCGCCCCCCCTCGCCCCACCCCCTCTCGCCCCCCCTCTCTCGCCCCCCTCTCTCGCACCCCCCCCTCTCTCGCACACCCCTCTCTCGCCACCCCCTCTCTCGCCACCCCCTCTCTTGCCACCCCCTCTCTCGCCATCCCCTCTGTCGCCACCTCTCTCGCCATCCCCTCTGTCGCCACCCCCTCTCTCGCCACACCCTCTCTCGCCACCGCCCCCTCGCGCTCTCTCTCTCTCCCCGCCCCCACGCGCTCACTCTCTCTCCCCGCCCCCTCGCGCTCTCTCTCTCTCCCCGCCCCCTCGCGCTCTCTCTCTCTCCCCGCCCCCTCGCGCTCTCTCTCTCTCCCCGCCTCCCGCGCTCTCTCTCTCCCCGCCCCCTCGCGCTCTCTCTCTCTCCCCGCCCCCTCGCGCTCTCTCTCTCTCCCCGCCCCCTCGCGCTCTCTCTCTCTCCCTGCCCCCACGCGCTCTCTCTCTCTCCCCGCCCCCTCGCGCTCTCTCTCTCTCCCCGCCCCCACGCGTTCTCTCTCTCTCCCCGCCCCCTGCGCTCTCTCTCTCCCCGCCCCCTCGCGCTCTCTCTCTCTCTCCCCGCCCCCTCGCGCTCTCTCTCTCTCCCCGCCCCCTCGCGCTCTCTCTCTCTCCCCGCCCCCTCGCGCTCTCTCTCTCTCCCCGCCCCCTCGCGCTCTCTCTGTCTCTCCCCGCCCCCTCGCGCTCTCTCTGTCTCTCCCCGCCCCCTCGCGCTCTCTCTCTCTGCCCGCCTCCTCGTGCTCTCGCTCTCTCCCCGCCCCCTCGCGCTCTCTCTCTCTCCCCGCCCCCTCGTGCTCTCTCTCTCTCCCCGCCCCCTCGTGCTCTCTCTCTCTCCCCGCCCCTTCGCGCTCTCTCTCTCCCCACCCCCTCGCGCGTTCTCTCTCTCTCCCCGCCCCTTCACGCTCTCCCTCTCCCCGCCCCCTCGCGCTCTCTCTCTCCCCGCCCCCTCGCGCTCTCTCTCTCCCCGCCCTCTCGCCCTCTCGCTCTCTCCCCGCCCCCTCGCGCTCTCTCTCTCTCCCCGCCCCCTCATGCTCTCTCTCTCCCCGCCCCTTCGCGCTCTCTCTCTCCCCACCCCCTCGTGCTCTCTCTCTCTCCCCGCCCCTTCGCGCTCTCTCTCTCCCCGCCCCCTCACACGCTCTCTCTCTCTCCCCGCCCCTTCACGCTCCCCCTCTCCCCGCCCCCTCGCGCGCTCTCTCTCTCTCTTCCCGCCCCCTCGCGTGCTCTCTCTCTCCCCGCCCCCTCGCGCTCTCTCTCTCTCTCCCCCTCTCTCTCTCTCTCCCCTCTCCCTCTCTCCCCCCTCGCGCTCTCCCCACCTCGCGCTCTCCCCCCTCCCTCACGCCCCCCCTCGCCCCCTCTCTCCCCGCCCCCTCGCGCGCTCTCTCTCTCTCTTCCCGCCCCCTCGCGCGCTCTCTCTCACTCCCCGCCCCCTCGCGCGCTCTCTCTCTCTCCCCCTCTCTCTCTCTCCCTTCTCCCTCTCTCCCCACCTTGCGCTCTCCCCACCTCCCTCCCGTCCCCCCTCGCCCCCTCTCTTGCCCCCCCTCTCTCTCCGCCCCCTTGCGCTCTCTTTCTCTCCCCGCCCCTCGCTCTCTCTCTCTCTCTTTCTCTCTCCGCCCCCTCGCTCTCTCTCTCTCTCTCCCCGCCCCCTCACGCTCTCTCTCTCTCTCTCCCCGCCCCCTCGCGCTCTCTCACTCTCTCCCCGCCCCCTCGCGTGCTCTCTCTCCCCGGCCCCTTGCACGCTCTCTCTCCCCGCCCCCTCGCTCGCCCCCTCTCTCTCGCCCCCTCTCTCTCGCCCCCCCTCTCTCGCCCCCCCCTCAGTCGACTGCCCCCCCACTCGGTCCCCCCCTCTAGGCCCCCCCCTCGCCACCCCTCTCTCGCCACCTCCTCTCTCGCCACCCCCCTCTCTCGCCACCCCCTCTCTCGCCACCCCCTCTCTCTCCCCACCCCCTCGCGCTCTCTCTCTCTCCCCGCCCCCTCACGCTCTCCCTCTCCCCGCCCCCTCGCGCTCTCTCTCTTCCCCGCCCCTTCGCGCTCTCTCTCTCTCCCCCGACCCCTCGCGCGCTCTCTCTCCCCGACCCCTTGCACGCTCTCTCTCTCCCCGCCCCCTCGCGCACTCGCTCTCTCTCCCCGCCCCCTCGCGCGCTCTCTCCCTGGCCCCCTCGCGCGTTCTCTCTCCCCGGCCCCCTCGCGCGCTCTCCCTCCCCGGCCCCCTCGCATGCTATCTCTCCCCGGCCCCCTAGCGTGCTCTCTCTCCCCGGCCCCCTCGCGCGCTCTCTCTCCTCCGCCCCCTCACGCGCTCTCTCTCCCCCGCCCCCTCGCGCGCTCTCTCTCCCCCGCCCCCTCACGCGCTCTCTCTCCCCCGCCCCCTCGCACGCTCTCTCTCCCCCCTCGCTCTCTCTCTCGTGCTCTCTCTCTCTCTCCCTCCCCCTCCCCCTCTCTCTCTCTTGCCTCCCTCCCCATCTGCGTGTCCCTCTCCCTCCCCCTCCCTCTCCATCCCCGTCTCTGTCTCTCTCTCTCTCTCTCTCCCCCCCAGTCTGTGTGTCTCTCTCTCTTGCTCTCCTCCCCTTCTGCCTGTGACCCTCTCTCCCTCTCCCTCCCCCGCGTCGCTGTCCCTCCCCCGCTCGCTGTCCCTCCCGCTCTCGCGCTCTCTCTTCCCCCTCTCTCTCTCACCGTCTGTGTGTGTGCCTCTCTCTTGCTCTCCTCCCCATCTGTGTGTGCCCCTCCCTGTCTCTCTCTATCTCTCTCCCTGCCTGTCCCTCTCTCTCTCTCTCCATGTCTGTCTGTCTCTAACCCCTGCTCTCCCTCGCTGCCTATCTGTCTCGCTCACTCGCCCTCTCTGTCTGTCCCTATCTCACTCTCGTGCTCCCCCGTCTTTGTGTGTCTCTCTCTGTCTCTCTCTTGCTCTCCCTCCCTGTCTTTCTCTGTCTCTCTCCCTCTCTCTCACTCTGTCTCTCTCCCTCTCTCTCGCTCTCCCTCCCTGTCAGTCTGTCTCTCTCGCTCTCACTCCCTGTCTGCCTCTCTGTCTTTCTCGCATGGCTGACCCTTTCTCCCACTTTCAGAATTCTCGTTCTACCTGGACCCCTCCCTCTTACCCTCTCTACATCTGTTCATTGCTAACTGCTGCCACGACATCGGCCGTCTCCATTTCTCTGCTCCCCTCACTCACTCCAACCTACCTCCCTCTAAACTTGCAGCACTCCATTCTCTCAGATCCAACCCCGACAATGTTGTAACATTTGCATATTGATTTATCATTGGCCCGCAGGCATCTGTAAGGAATACCTATTATATTCACGTGATCACATGCTGAGTTATCATTGGCCTGCAGGCATCTGTAAGGACTGCTATTGTTTAGAAGACCCAGAGGCCCTGCCTCCATCTGGTCCACACGGTGCTGTATGTATGTTGAGTTCACAGACCTGATGCTTCATAAAAGAGTTTAAATTGTAATACTCCGTTGTCCTGCAATTTATTATTTTTGTACAAAGTGTGCAAAACAAGACAATTGTCATTAAACCTGCTGACAAGGGTGGTGCTGTTGTTGTTTGGCGAACCGACCTCTACCTAGCGGAAGCTGAACGTCAACTCTCCGACACCTCCTCCTACCTCCACCTGGACCATGACCCCACTACCGAACATCAAACCACCGTTTCCAAGACTGTCACTGACCTCATCTCCTCTGGAGATGTTCCCCCACGACCACCAACCTCATAGTCCCCCAACCCCATACAGCCAGCTTCTACCTCCTTCCCAAGATCCACAAACAGGACTGCCCTGGTAAACCCATCGTTTCAGCCTGTTCTTGCCCCACGGAACTTATCTCTTCCTATCTCGACTCTATCTTTGCTCCCCTTGTCCAGTCTCTTCCCACCTACATCCGCGACTCTTCTGACGCCCTCCGCCACTTTAACAGTTTCCAGTTTCCTGGCCCCAACCGCCTCCTTTTCAGCATGGACGTACAATCCCTCTACACCTCCATCCCCCCACCAGGATGGCCTGAGGGCGCTCCGCTTCTTCCTTGAACAGAGGCCCAACCAGTCCCCAACCACCACCACCCTCCTCCGCCTGGCTGAACTTGTTCTCACATTGAACAACTTCTCCTTTGACGCCACTCATTTCCTCCAAATTAAAGGTGTTGCTATGGGTACTCGCATGGGTCCTAGCTATGC